>NC_081145.1:26939388-26979388 GCF_958295425.1 Solea solea
AAGTAGGTAGTTAGGTATGTAGGCAGGTAGGGTAGGAAGTAGGTAGATAGAGTAGGAAGGAAGTAGGTAGTTAGGTATGTAGGTAGGTAGGGTAGGAAGTAGGTAGCTAGAGCAGGAAGGAAGTAGGTAGTTAGGTATGTAGGTAGGTAGGGTAGGAAATAGGTAGATAGAGTAGGAAGGAAGTAGGTAGTTAGGTATGTAGGTAGGTAGGGTAGGAAGTAGGTAGATAGAGTAGGAAGGAAGTAGGTAGTTAGGTATGTAGGTAGGTAGGGTAGGAAGTAGGTAGGTAGAGTAGGTAGGCACAGTAAGTAGGTATGTAGGTAGGTTAGGAGGTAGGTAGAGTAGGAAGGAAGTAGGTAGGTAGGTAGGTAGGTAGGTAGGTAGGGTAGGAAGTAGGTAGAGTAGGAAGGAAACAGGTAGGTAGGTCAGTAAGTTGGTATGTAGGTAGGGTAGGAGGTAGGTAGAGTAGGAAGGAAGTAGGTAGGTAGAGTAGGAAGTAGGTAGTTAGGTATGTAGGCAGGTAGGGTAGGAAGTAGGTAGATAGAGTAGGAAGGAAGTAGGTAGTTAGGTATGTAGGTAGGTAGGGTAGGAAGTAGGTAGGTAGAGTAGGAAGGAAGTAGGTAGGTAGGCAGGTAGGTAGGTAGGGTAGGAAGTAGGTAGCTAGAGTAGGAAGGAAGTAGGTAGTTAGGTATGTAGGTAGGTAGGGTAGGAAATAGGTAGATAGAGTAGGAAGGAAGTAGGTAGTTAGGTATGTAGGTAGGTAGGGTAGGAAGTAGGTAGATAGAGTAGGAAGGAAGTAGGTAGTTAGGTATGTAGGTAGGTAGGGTAGGAAGTAGGTAGGTAGAGTAGGTAGGCACAGTAAGTAGGTATGTAGGTAGGTTAGGAGGTAGGTAGAGTAGGAAGGAAGTAGGTAGGTAGGTAGGTAGGTAGGTAGGGTAGGAAGTAGGTAGAGTAGGAAGGAAACAGGTAGGTAGGTCAGTAAGTTGGTATGTAGGTAGGGTAGGAGGTAGGTAGAGTAGGAAGGAAGTAGGTAGGTAGAGTAGGAAGTAGGTAGTTAGGTAGGTGAGGGAAAAGTTAGGATGACCTCAAATGAATTTCTACTTCAATTATCTAGAATGAAATGAACATAATGTGATTGTGACAGAAATGTTCCAGATTGTCTGATTTAAAGCTCAGAAATTGAGTTTGTTTTGTGGTGATGTTCAAATAACTCTGTGATCTTCAAAGAGTCTGGGAAGAGTTTTAAAATATCATTTACAGGTAAATACAACACGGTCAGGTCAAGTCATCCAACCATCAGTGGACCTGCAGGAGGAGTCAAACTACAGGCACCACCAACATCAGACAGAGACTGAAGAAGGTGGGTTGTTATAGGACATGTGGACATGTGGACACGTGGACAGAGGGGACAACCTGAAGTTTGCCAGGAACAATGTTCTCTGGACAGAACATTGCAAACAAAGGTAAAAAGAAGACATGTGTGGAAGCAAAGACAGTCAGCTCAGTGCACCTGAAATGTCACATGATCTACATTTATGAATGAAGATGACGTTCTGATCCAGAGCAGAATCAAATAAAACCTTCACACGTGATTTATGAAGAAAAGCGACAGTGATGCAGCCATTTTTCTCTCTCCTCCATCCATCCATCCATCCATCCACCCATCCATCCGTCACGACCGCACATCCAACATGATGCTGTAATAACTAAAACTGTCTCCCAAACACACACAAACAGACACACTGTTGGCAGACAACAGCAGCATATGGTGATGACCACTTTGTGTATGTGTGTGTGTGTCTAATGAAAGCACCAATCGAGCATATTTGTGTAGTGCAGAAGTGACTGTGTGTCTTGGAAAGAGACCATCTCTGTGTGTGTGTGTGTGTGTGTGTAAATGTGAGAAGGTGCTTGGCTCCGACAGGACCGAGCGCTCCAGCTTCCGACTGTTATGTAACCTGATCGGGAAAATCCAAGCTGCTTCACACACACACAAAGAAACACACTCTGCACAGTTATTCTGCTCAGGACGCCGCGAGGACGTCCGTGTGTCTGGACAGACTAAACAAAGCGTTAGAACCCTGACCTCGAGCACAACCACAATTCAAACCATAGCCCTAAAAGGTCTTCATGAGGACCACAGAGTCCTGACAAGGTCAGAGTTTAAGCCACAAAACATGTCTCACTCTGGGGAGCATGTGCAGAACGTTTAGGCCACTTTGGGTCGAGTTTTGCAAGTAAGTGAACTCTGAGTGACATAATCTGGGTTTGTTTGTACTCGGACTAACAAAGTCCAGTTTTAGTCGCACTAACACAGACTGACTGTGAAGGCAAAGATACTAAGGAGTTTATTTTTCCCCACATACTTTGAGTGGTGCTGTGTTCCATTTTACATCAGAATTTGGAATTGGGAGTTCCAGTTGAAAAGTCCGAAAAGCAAACGTATCTCCGGGCTTTTCAACACTCCACATTAGGGATGGGACGATACCACTTTATGGTGTCTGATACTGATATCACAAACTCCAGTTTTTACCGTTATCAATGTTAAGATATTTGTCCGATACAGTGACTTTTAGACCATTTTAAACCATTTTAAACCATTTTTAGACCATTTTAGACCATTTTTAGACCATTTAGACAATTTTTAGACCATTTAGACCATTTAAGACCATTTAAGACCATTTAGATCATTTTAGACCATTTAGACCATTTAGACCATTTAGACCATTTTTAGACCATTTGCTGAGTCATTTCAAAGACATAATTCTCCAAACTGTGTAAAAAAATGTTGTTCTCCCCCGAAAAAGAAGAAATAAACAAACCCAAACATGACTAGGCTTAAAATTCCTTAGCTGATTTTTATTTACATTACAGATGGTGTCGGATTTTAAATTTTCATCCCGGTCTCAGATCTCAGACCCAGTGATTTTGACCAGTATTGGACCAATACCAGATTTTGGAAATTCTACTTCTTGAGATGTTTATGTTGGTTGGCAAAGCAGCGGTAAGGTTTGGCATTACCGCCACCTACTGGACTGGAGTGTGGAGCAGTACTGTAGATTGAGAGTAAATGATAAGGATGACACTAGTTTCTTTTTAAGTCAGTGGTTTCTGAAACGTTTTATACCAAGAAATATTGAAATAAACACGTATACTTTGTTTTATTTTCTACGCAAATTCAACAGTATTTCCGAATTTCCTCCACGTACCACAGTTTTAAGTGACAGAAAATGTGTAGTGTGTCACAAACACTAAAAACAGAAGCACACAAACACAGTGTCATGAGCAGCTGACATGAAAGCTTTACATTATCATACGTAATGAGACTTTAATATTCAAACAGGAGAGGGTGAACACATCATCGCTCCGGCCTTAGATTCATCGCTCAGGAATTATCATCTCGCCCAATCGGCACACGGAATCCACACACACACACACACACACACACACATAAATAA
Organism: Solea solea; assembly: GCF_958295425.1. Lineage (NCBI taxonomy): Eukaryota > Metazoa > Chordata > Actinopteri > Pleuronectiformes > Soleidae > Solea > Solea solea. The sequence continues at coordinate 26,942,847 of NC_081145.1, forward strand.
ACACACACACACACCTCTTTTTAGCTCGTTAGCAGGGATGAGAGTAATGAATGCAGAGTATATTTGTGTTTAGAATCTTAATTGAAAGCTTGAAAGTGGCCAGGAGGGAATAAGCCTAATCACTGTGTGTGTGAATAAACCATCAACACACACACACACACACACACACGAACACACACACTCGTCCCTCCCAAGGATAACCCTTAAAAATAAAGTACCTCTCTTCCTCCAGTCACCCATTCTTTCTCCTCCTCTCCTCCCGTTTATTCTCCCTCTCTTCCTTTGCTTTTTGCCTCCTCCAGTTGTTTTCCCACACTCTCTCTCTCTCTCTCTCTCCCTCTCTCCATCCTCCCATCTGTTTACATATGTTAAACACAACTACAGCCCCCTGGATGAACATCAAAAAGTGCAGCGTGTGTTCGTATGTTTGTGCGTTTCTGCTCAATAACGCTGTCGACGGCATCTGTCAGGAGTTCTAATAAAAAACGTGTTAATGGTGGTTGAGGGCCTGGGCTAATTAATTTCACCTGTTTATGTTTTTTATTCACTGTTGACTGCTGTTGTTATTATTCATTTCACGGGCCATGAGATAAGAAGAAGACGTGACATACCCAGAAAAATCTGTTTTTTTATGATTACTCCACTAATCTATCGATATTTAGTGATTCTCATTAATCTAACTGTCACAGGTTCAAGGCTTCCTGACAATTAAAGTGTTATTTCACACCTGGACAGAGATGCTAAGCTAACGTAGGGCCAATGCTACGTTATCTTAGCATGTTAGCACAGCAGTGACATAGCAAAACAAGATGTCACTGACGTTGACTTTAAATTTTTAAGATTGTTCCACTAATCTAATGACTCATTTTCAGATTAATATTATGACTAATCTATTGATTATTCCAATTATTTTCCCTTTATTTGATTAGAACAAAATACTACAAATTATTTGACGATTTGTCGACAATGAAAGTGTCATTTCACACACGCAGAGACACCTGGACAGATCGAGGAGCTAAGCTAACATAGCGCTGCTGCTACCTTTGAAGCTACAGTTCATTAGCTTGGCATGTTAGCACAGCCTTGATGTAGCAAAACGAAATGTCAGTCAGAACAAATTGATTTTAAGGCTGTAAAATATTATAATTTTTCAAAGAATTACGATGCTACATTAGCTTACAAAGCTACATTAGCTTGGCATGCTAGCTCAGCAGTAACATATCAAAAGAAGATGTCACTGATGCTGACATTTAGGCTGTTTTTCAAAGGATTACGCTAACATGTATGTTTATGACTATGCTACTAATCTAACTACAAATTTTTAGATTAATTTTATGACTAATTTGTCGATTATTTTGATTATTTTCCTATTATTTGATTATTTGACAGTTTTCTGACAATGAAAGTGCTGTTTTGCACTGCAGAGAGAAGCTAGTGCTACATAACTATAGCTTGTTAGCACGTCGCTAGTATTCATAATAAAGGCTCATATTAATGTGAAAAGTATTTCACTCGTTTGGGCCTTTAATTTCCGTGCAGTTGTCATCTTGACTAACGCAGACATTTCCTTTATAAATAATAATAAATCATTTTATTTCACGACATTCAAAGTCACCTTATAGCATTTAAACATGTGGGCTGGCTGTTTGTTTAGTTGTTGTTGTTTTTCTAAAGGCTTTTGCTGACAATTCACATTCACAAGGTCAAAAACATGTTCTGCCGTGACCTCTGCGACCTTGACCTTTGACCTCTCCGCTTCACCCCTCGAGTTCAGACGAAGCGCCAAACTAAATGTGATGATTCTTGGATCTTTGACAGCTCACCAAACAAATGCTAAACCAACCAGGGTCAGGAAGGCAGTCTGTATCCTGGGCTAATCGCCACGGCAACTGTAATCAAGGCTGTGATCTTGTTGTCAAGGTGATGGAGAGAGAGGGGTCACTCCTGCCTGACCGACTCCTCCTCCTCTGTTTTCAGAAACAACTGTAGAGTCAACGATCGAGTGAAGACACACAAACTGTGCTGTGTTGATGAGTGATTTAATAATCTGTCCTTTTTTTTTACAGCTAAATCTGCCAGATATGTGTGTGTGTGTTAACCTTCCTCTATCTAATCCTACCCTGCTGTTTACTGATGTGTGTGTGTGTGTGTTTCTTTAATCTGTGCTCCCAGGGGGAGTCAGAGGGAGCTAGCAGGCTTATCCCTGCTGCATCTCTGCATCCAAATACCACTAAAAAGCTAAATCTCCATTCCACAACAACAACATTAACATAAACACACACACACACACACACACGTTTACACACCTATCCTTCTGAGGACACGGCAGTGTCCTCCATTTATTTTGGACAGCAACCTCAACCATCACCACAATTCAAATCTGAGCCCTAAACTTCACCAGTTCCCTAAAAAAATGAGGTTCTGCCTCATTAGGACCAGGTTTTGGTCTTCATGAGGGGTCACACAATACAGTATCATGTGTTTTTACTCACATTATGTCCATTTTCATCATTTTATGAATACTTTCTATATAGTATGTCCTAGAATTTGTATACTTTAATTATAATTATTTGTTCCTTTTCTTTGTGTCGTCGTTCTGATGTTTCTTCAAATCAAGTCACGATTATTTATATCATATATTAAACAACAGAAGTTGAGTAAGTTTGACATAAATGAACGGGCAAAATCATACAAAGGACAATAAATATCAGATTTAGAAACAGCAATAATAAGAGAGGCTTATTACTCAGTTTCCATGTTGTTTATCGTATCTATATTTTAGATTTGGAGGCTGGAACATTGGCGATGTTCCTTTCCCCAGTTCAGTAATGAATGAAAACAGATCTTTTTTTGTCTGGCTGTCCTCAAAACTGAGAAGGAGAAGAGGAAAGGAGCAGAGGCAATAAGAGTTCACAGCAGGACGCTAATAATGCGGCTCCAGCTGTTCCAGTTAACCTGCAAACTGCCCATCTGGACCCAGAGAGACAGACACACACACAGACAGACACAGACAGACAGACAGGTGGGGACAGAATGAGGAAAAAGGTGAACGCGATATGGGTAAAGACAAAGTGAAGAGAATAAAAACATAGTGTTGTTTTCTCTGATCTGAAGAATTAAACACCTGTTCTATTATTGTAAATTATACATTATATTATTATTATTATTATCATAATTATACCTAAACCAAGTTTATTCAAACTAATGTAAGCAGATGTCCACACATAACTTAAATTTAGTTTATATTTTGAAGTCTGTCGACCATTTTCTGCTCCATTATTGTAAAAACGTACAATAATGGAGCAGAAAACGTTTGACGTTTAAGACACTGCAACGGCAAATACTTGGAAAAAGCAGGAGTTGGCAACCAAACTTTGTCTTCACTAATAGATCACAAATGTGTAAATTATATATATATATACATATATATATATATACACACATACACATTTAATATGTTATTATTTATTTATGTAAATGTATTTATTTTCCTTTTCTCTGGGGTACAGCACCAGTGCAACATACAATATGTGTGTAATTCTGTATGAACACAATTTCATCGTGATTTACATAGAAATACAGTCACAGATCATATATTAAAACATGAAGTTTGGGCTATTTTTTAGTCACCGTGGTGAAAACTGCAAAACATGTACAATTTTCCAATTTTCTTGATTATAATTTTGAAGTAATTTATCACAAAATTACGTCGTTATTTTCCCCCCACACAAAATGTTTCGGTGACAGAAAAACACAAACCAAGATGAAGAGAATAAAAAAGTGAGCTGACCACATCCTCATCTGTGCTCCTGTGGCCAAGTGGACACACACACACACACACACACACACACACACACACACACTGTAGGAGTGACCTTGGTCCAGCCTGTCTGTCCTCGCCCCCTGCCCTGGCCAGCTACATCCCCCACTGAGCCACCCTGCCTGTCTCTCTCTCTCTCCCTCTCTCTCTCTCCCCCTCTCACACACACACACACACACACAGACACACACCCCAAAGCCATACCAGGCCGTGCCAAGCTGACCCATGCTGTGGTCATAGAAACAACACAACAAACAGACTAGAAGAGCGCAGAATAGCAGGTCACAGAGTAGAAAAGAAACACAAAATGTGAGGGGACGCTTCTTTTTGTTATCGATTCCCAAAAAAAAACTTAACACAAAACCAAAAACACACAAAAGACACACACGCAGCTCGCCAAACTCCAAACCTCCCTAGAGCACAAATGCATCGCCCACACACACACACATATGAACACACACACACACACACTCAGAGAGCGGTAACATGCTAATGAAGACAGTAAATCACTACTAGGTCATGTGTGGAAAAGCCTGCCAGATACCTGCAACCATGGCTAGAGACCTCCCTCAGCCACACACTGTGCATGTGTGCATGTGTGCATGTGTGTGTGTGCGTGTGTGTGTGTGTGTGTGTGTGGGTGTGAGCGTGGGTGAGCAACAGAGATGGAAGATGATGCCTGTTGGCTGTAAACACGAATGCTACGGGAAAACATAGAGGCCTTCAAAGAAGGCGAAAACCTGCAGCGTCTATCAATGAGAGTGAAAAATAATAATTCACTCTTCATTTCACACACACACACACACACACACAAAGCTGTGTTGAGGAAGTCAACAAAGTTAGCAGGACAGAGGCTAATTAACTGCTTTCACAACTGTCAAGAAAAAGAACAGTGTCCGTTATGATTTATGATGTCTTTCTTACTTGAACAAAGTCAGGACCAATAATACTAAGACTCATTCTGCATCATTTTTACTTAGTTTTCATATTAAAATGGCACCGGAATTTTTTGGTTCCTATGAGCGGATCAGTCACTTCATAAATAACAGATCTGAAGCTCTGCTCAGAGCGACACCTAGCGGCAGAAACAACAGTGTGTTGTTTATAATAATAATGTTTAAATAATACTAAAATAATAGTGCTGACAAAATGCCTACATAATTAATTTTCTTTTATTGTTGTGAAGAAGCGTACTGTTTACGATTTGAAATTCATTAATTATCTTGAAAACAAACCTAAATCATTAAATGTTACGTATCAAAATCTATTGTTATAATGTGGTAGAAAACAAAGGACAGTGACCTCACATAACTGTGTCAGGTTATACCCAAAAACATGCACATTGAGCTTAAATCAATGTCATTTATTCTTGAATTCGCTTGAGTTAACTTTGCCTTTTTCCAAACATACAGAACAGAACCTTTGTTAGCACAGAAAAGCAGTAAAAACGTAAACTTTTGAATTGTGACCCAAGGAATGGAATGGTGACATTCGGACAGATTGACACCGGACCGTTAAAAATCGTCGTTGGCGGTTTGTCACTTGTGTTTGCAGCGCGCGAGAATACACGTTGGAATTCCTGTGTCTCAGAGCTGATGACTCAGGCCTCCACCTTTCGCGACTGATTACAGAAAGAAACACTTATCCGATACCGTTATTATTACTACTCTCCTCCACACCTTTAACGTTAAGGACTCCCATCGCTGCCAATGGCCCTTTATGTGACTCAGCGTGTGCACACGTCTGCGTGTACCTGCGTCATCTTAAGAACGGCTAATCAAGGTAAGGGTTTAGTGAAAAGGCTTGGCCCGCTGCGTGAACCAGGTAATGATCGAGATTACGAGGAGTTCAATCACCCCAGAATCTCCGGGACCAGCAGGGTCACTCCAAGAAAAGAACAGGCTGAAAAGAACAAATTGATTACCTGCTCCGAGTTACCATCACCTGCATGGAAATTAACCAACAATGTAATCCCTTAAGGTTTAATTAGTCTTAACTTATTTGGTCTCCAGGGGCTACAGTATGGATAAGTAAATGCACAAGGACTCTACTTGAGTAGAAGAGTTTGACACATTGGAGGCGCAAAGAAACAACAAAGCAGAAAACAAAAGTTTTAAACGCTCTGTGACGGACTATCAGTGTCAGTACCGGGCTAAATACTGGTTCTACATTACTGGGTCGGATATCAGAATAAAGGAAATAGTTCAAACACTTCAAATATTAAATGAACTCTTCACTTATTTTACTATTAACACAAAAAATAAAAATAGAGATTTTTTAAGTACTCTAGTAATTATTTAGAACTATCACAACTCTGTCTCTACCTTTCACCACAACCGGCCTAGGCAGATGCTGCACATCTGAGTTGGGATTTACTTCTCTCTCTCTGTGATATTGTAAGGTTAACATTATCAAATGATTCTGAGAGAAAATAATCAATGTTAAACGCAAAAATATGAGGAACTGTGTGTCACACGGAGAAGCGGTGGCTGTCAAACTCTTCCAGTGTGCTGCACTTGAATTAAAAAATAATAAAACCTCTCACACATACAAGCACACACAAAACAACACACACTCTCACTTCTGTCAGCCCTCGAACACAAACAAATAAATAAATGACAAAAAGTCATTAATTATTCCGAGGCAGGAATCAAATATACATGTGTTTGGAGATTTGTGCGCGCGTGTGTGTGTAGACGTATAAAGACACTCCCCAAAGATGGACATAGGAGGAGGAGGAGGAGCAGACCAGCAAAACAACTACAATATAAGACAGAGAGAAAATAACAAGAAAAAATAAAAACATCGTTACTGTCACAATTAGTAATAACGATCAGTTATAAAGAACAATTCTGTATGATACATGAAAAAATGATAACAGACAGTATATATACTCACCATATATCACTGACGTCAATTAATATTCAATGACAGACTCTATAGTCGTATCTGAGGTGTCAAAAACAATAAATCCATCCAGTAAACTCACATTATTTCATTGTAAATGGTTTGTTTATGAAAAAACAACATAATGTCTTGCAAAAATGCAAAAATGACAAAAAACTAAACTAAAATACTAAAATTTAAAAATGTGATGTGTATTTAAGTGAGGCTATTGCAAGTAATACTTAAAAAATATCCCAGTATTTCATGTGGAAATAAATTAATTAAGTCAAGATTAGCCTGGATTCATTTATTTTTATGCGTTCGCTGTGCAGCTAATGTCCATTTAACCTAATGTTGGGAATCTGTTTTTCGGAGCAGCTCCGGTAAGTATTTGGGAAATAATCAGTGACTGACGACGCCGATGGGAAATGACGGTGTTGTCTGGGAAAAACTGTCTCCCAGTCTTCTGCGGCTAATTAGCATAAAGGAGCTGATGGAGGCTAACATGACAGGCAGTGATCGGATGAAACATTCAGCTCCACACACACACACACACACACACACACACTGACGAGTGTTCAGATGAAGACGACTTAAGAGAGTTCACATGCAGAGCAGAGCCGCTGCTGGGAATCACAGTTTAGCCCTCGTCTCTCGCTCGTCGGCTCTCGCTCACACAAACAGCCAGACATGCAAGAGAACGCAGACGTGTTTATCTTCACAAGAAAAAACCTCCGACACACACACACACACACACGCACACACACACACACGTAACGTAACGTAACATAACACGCCTCTGTCTTCTCTGTCAGGGCTGCAGGTTATGTCATTAATTACATCTGACACCACTTCTTGTCTGTGCGAATCTAAAAGAAATGTCTCGAGGGGCTGAAGCAGGGAAAGTGAGGTTCAAAGACCCCCTGCCACGACGCTAAATCAATATTAATTCATACTCTCACACACACACACATATTCTTGTGCGGTCTCCTAAGTGAGGACACAGGTTTGCACTAGGGACACACATCTGATATGCCGATATATCTATCTTGATATATCTTGAGTGCTTGGGCTGATATTGATATATATACATATATATATATAAATATATTTTTTTTTTTTACGTATGTATATACATATATATAAACTGTCATTTAACAGACACTTTTATCCAAAGCGACTTACAAGGGAATTGAGTACAACCTGCCAGGGGTGGAGTTGAACTTGTGACCATGATGTCTCTGCACTAAGGGGTACTGGTGTTAACCACTGAGTCACCCCATCCCAACCCTGTCAACTGAGATTGGCATTGCAACCCCCCCACGACCATCATGTGGAGGATAAAGTGGTAGAAGATGGATGGATGGATGGATGGATGGATACCGGATAGCAGAGAAATAGAGCTTTGCGCCCGGATACTTTGTCATTACGGTAGCCCTCATGGACTTCTGCGGAACGTCACCAGTAAAGTCAGCTTCTCAGTACCGTAATTCCTAAAAGGTTGAATAACTGCCAGATATCGAAAAGTGAACGTTATCTTGGAAAAAAAAGGGGCAGACTCACTTTTTGACAATTCTACAGCAATAAAATCAAAATAGATCCAGGCGGCCTGATTATTATGACGGTCATAAGAGGGTTAACACATAAACAGCCATTTTAGTTGTAACACAACATGAAGACCCGCCAAAAATGTCCTCATTGCAGTGGGTAAGTTCTCGGTCCCCACAAGGCTGTATATACAGGTACACACACACAGAGAGAAATGCTGTGTGTGTGTGTGTGTGGTTGGAGGGCATTGTTTCACGGTCTCTGCGGTGCACTCCCTGGTTCTCCATCGCTGCTCTTCACCTGTTTTCCTCTCCGCTCTGTGGATTTCCCACCTCCACACAAACAGCAGAGCCTCACAATAGATCCTGCGTAAAGAATCTCAGTCCCACGAGCTCCGCGTTGTTGTTTACTCTTATTGAGAAAACAAAAATATGAAAGATTATACACTGGGAGGCGGTTTATTCCTGTTTTTACTGACCGCCTGTTTCTCTTCAGACGGCACACTGCGGCCTCTGATTGCTCCTCTGCGCCCCCTGGTGACCTCTTCACCTCCTGTTTGTATCACCTGCTCCCCCTACAGGCCGAATAATAAGCAACCTCTCTGTCACCATAGTGATGACAAATGATAGGAGACACAAATGTGGTAATGGGGTGTATAAATATATAGAATATACTAGAATAAAAGTACAAAATAAAAGGAAATGCGTAGAGAAACATGATTAATGGAAATAAATATAAAAGAATAATTGAATATATATTATAATAAATTATAAATAATGAAAAATAAAGTTACTAGAGTTTCAGTTTTTAAGTTTTGACGTAAATGAATTTTGATTAACTTCATTTGAAAGTGTTTTTAAGGTAAATATTACTAACTATCAACAATTTAAGGTTCTTTAAAATACAATTTTCATATATGTGCATCAATTCTATCTGTGTTACTGTGTTTAACTTTCTCTTTTATTAATTTATTTTTTATTGTCGCCTTTTAAGTTTTGTTTAATTCTGGCTTCTTGCTTTAGTTTAATTTCATCAATTTTAACCCTTAAATCACAGCATTTAGGCAGCTTTTTCCCCAATTACTATGTTAAAAGAGGCTATATGTGCAATATAGAGCGTCTTATTTTATATTTAAATCTAATAGAATTTTGTAAAATTTGGAAATAAGTCACATTTCAAAGTTCGCTTGGCAACAAAAAATAGAAGAAAAACGAATGAATTAATAAATTAAACTAATTAATTAATTAATCTGAACTTTGACTCAACAACACGTAAGAAGACGATGTGACCTATAAACACACATCCCCAGGATGTCCATATAAGGAGTCTTGTCTTATTGCTGTGGCTTTTTATGAAGAGTGAACCTGTTATTTTCTCTGTTTTTATTTTAATTTACTGTCCGACGCTTGGATCAACCGTTTACTCCATCACTGCATTTTGGAAAATACACTTGCGGACAACAAATGGGGGGAAGCCACCTTTAGTTTTTATGCCCCCATCTAATCTGAAACAAACTCCCGGAAGTGTAAATCAATTAATTCCTTTAAATCTCGAATGAAAAACCTGTTTGCCACTGCGTTTAAACTAAAAATGAAAAGTATCATCACTGCTACTGCACCTCTACCTTTAATTTCCTTTTAAGGCCTTTTACATCTTTCATTTTTCTATCTTTTCATCTTGTTGTTGAAACAAACTTCACGAGTGAACCAGTAACAAATGGATATTTTCCAGAAGAGCAGCCTCCACAATCAGGTCACGCTGTCGTGCTGATGTGGCTGCAACGGTCAAACATCTGGAGGGTGGAGCTCCGGCGCCGCCACGCATTTACACCCTTTGCGTCCAACGACGCGTGGTATGATGTGAATCATACAATAATTAACACTTGTTTGCGTTAACTGCGTCACAGACGCACACTAATGTGAAGTGAAAGTAATTGCCCAATTTGTACAGAACGTATGAAAACAGCCACAGCAGCTGGAGGTGGAGACGCGGCGCCAGAGTGCGGACATTTTACTAATTGTCTCTCCACTCGACCGAGCTGCACCAAACATCACCTCATGGCTGACTTCATTGTCGTGTGTACTTGTTCATGTATCGTTGTGAGGACCGACAACTTAACCACTGGAAGTAAGGACATCCTGTAACTTCAAGACCGTTTGTGATATCTAGAAGATTCAAAATCTATGAACTGAAGATCTGACCCCACCTTTCACCCTATGTCAGCTGAGAGGCATAAAGTGGTAGAATATGGACGGATGGATACCGGAAAGCAATAGAAATAGAGATTTTTTGCACCCATATACTTTGTCATTACGGTAGATCCTCAGAACGAGATTCACCAGCGCGTCATGCATAAAATCAAAATAAGTAAGATAGTAAGGCGGCCTTACTATCATGATAGTCATAAGAGGGTTAGGTTCTGTCACACCTAAAAAAATACTGTTTATAGGTTAAGATTTTGTGTTATGGTTAGGGATACAAGTGTGTTGTTTTGGGATAAGACTGTGTGTGTTGAGATTGTTCAAATGAATGGAAGTCAATGCAGGGTCCTAAGAAGAATAGCTGCACAAACCCGTGTGTGTGAGTGTGTTAATTTTATTGTTGCCTGTTGTGTCTCTTTGTCTTTTGTCACAATCAGCATTCACCAAAATAACATCTGCCGACTTCTGCACAATTACACCACACAGACACATCTGACAACTGGACACACACACACATAAGCACACACAAACACTGCACCCCTCCAAAAAGCCAAAAACAGATTTTAAACACTCATGATTTTATCACAAAGTGTTTATGTGTCACTCGAGCACATCTGGGTAAAGAGTGTCCTCTCTGCTCCAGATGTGGTTTTTTGAAACACTACAGACCTCATCACACCTGGACACCACAGACAAACACACACACACACACACACACACACACACACACACACACATGCACGCACACAAATAAAAATATAACAAAAAATATAAATGATGTACAGTACAGTACAAAATTATGACTTTATGTCAATTTTCTTGACACACAAATTACATTAATGAGGGTTCCATTCCATTTCTAGGTTCAAAAGAGCCAGAGTCTTGCTAGAGTTCAGGTGTAAGAGACTTTTTTTGGTTTATTTATTAGATTTTCTGTCTAACTGTGATCGTATTGTGTATTTTTGTGTTATTCCAAATAAAGTTGTATATTTTCTGTACAGTGTTTGTTCTTTTGTTGTCATTTTTGGGCACTTCATCCGATTCTGATAATTGGTGGGAAAAAATCAGCGTCTGTCCTGAAACCGGAGCCACGGACGTGATCAGAGTAACTTTCTTTCCCCCGTCGTGGCGCACGATCAGAGGCAGCTCTACCTGCGTGGCCCCAGGAAGCGAGGCTGAAGACCCTCCTAATGACTTAATTGAGCTAATTAACAATAATGAGACGTCCAATCAGTACGCCCGCTTCCTGAAGGCTCTTGTTAGGAGCTAATTAAAGAACCAATCGCGGTGGGGATGCGGCGACGGCGCTGCATCACAGTCACGGGGGCAGAGGATGAAACACAATGCGACTGACGGCGGTTTTCTGATTGAAGTGGAAACTCATGAGTTTTTTTTTTTTCCCCGCCGTCTCAAATATTGATGAAAGGCTCGGGAAAAAGTGAGATAACCACTGCTGTTCATTTTCAGTGAGTTCATGTTTAGTTTTATTCTTTGGGAGAAATTAGAAACTACAGTGACATCCCAAACTGAATGTTGTAGAACTTAAACAGCAAACCTCACTCACGCCACACCAAACCCCATGCAGAAAATGTGTGTTTTAAGCTCACGGGGACTCAGTAGGTTTTGGTCACCTGCTACTTTCTTTGGTAAGTTCCTGTCACTTCAGTAAATAAAATGCGGGCGATTTCGAACACTGAAGTTACAAGAGAACACATTTGAAGCTCCTGATGGAGACAGCAGTGGATCAACAACGCCTGTGTGCTGTGATGTAAAATCACTCATTTTCTGTATGGGGGTTGGTGTAAATGAGTTAGCAAATTTACTTCAAGTTTCCGGCCAGAAATGTGTTGTTAGACGGTGAAGAGATAAAGTGTCCAAACATATTCTTAAAACACTGTCGGCTTCATAAGTCCCAGGACGGCTCGTCGTGGAGATGGCGGGGCGCCGCAGAGACGGCGGGGCGCCGCAGGGACGGCGGGGCGCCGGCTACGTAGAAGCGTGTTGATCATCCATCAACACCTCACTCATTCTCCCCTTTAACAGTAATTATGTGCAACTCCTCGTAACTGCATAACATTTACAACTTTTACCCAGCAATTAACCTCATTATCACACCAGTTTACCAGTGTCCTCTCCCTCCCTCCCTCCCTCCCTCCCTCTCTTCCTCTGTCTTCCAGGGGCAGTGTCCCTGCAGCGTGGACTCCTCTCTTCCTCTCTCTCTCTCTCTCTCTCAATCTGGGCTTCATGCTGCGCCGGTTTAATTGCAACAGCACCCTCATGTGCCACTGTGTGTGTGTGTGTGTGTGTGTGTGAAGGAGAGAAGAAATGGAAAGAGAGAGACCTCCTCAGAGTGTTCAAGGATAAGCAGCAGGGTGCCAGGGGCCACCTTCCTCTCTCCTCTTCCACCTTGTTCTCAATTTCCTCTCTCCCCCCCCCCCCCTTGTCTCCCCCGCGCCATCACACAGTACAAACAGTTTCCGCGGCTAAGTTCTCGCCGCTGCCTCTTGCTTACTTTTCCTCTTCCCGCCAAGCGGCGGCAGGAAAGGCTGCTCTAATCACTCCTCCTCTTCCTCCCCCTCCATCTCAATCTACCCCCCGCCGACACTCACACACACACACACACACACACTGCTGTATCTTCATCAACTGTGTCACCGCGCTCTTTTTTTTTCCCCACCCAACAAACCCCGCCCCCTTTCCTGCATGGTCATACATGCACGGGCGTCTCCACGTGACGCCCGTGGAGACTTCCTGTCAGAAGTTCCCTGCTCCTCGTCCTTAATCATCTCCCCCCCCACACACACATCACATCACACAGACAGGAATCTGGTGTGTTTCTGTCCGTCCTTTCCCTCTAACATCTTCTGTCGTATCATCTTTATGTTGATAAAGGACCCTTTAAAAACTTATTGTAAGGAGTTTTTCCTTCTTCTTATTATTATTATTGTTATTTTTCCCACTAAAATCCACCAATTTAAAAACCTAAAGGTGCCCGTTAAGTGCCCACACGTGTCAGTAGTGGGGGAAAGTTTTGTGGAATGGGTGTGGCTAATTGGAAAGGGGAGTGGCAAATGAAATTGAGGTGATGTTGTGATGTTTTTTTCATATATAAGGCATAAATATTATAAGATTTCAATAAATGTACGACAATGTAAGACCTCTCTTTTTACTCTGGCCTTCAACAAGCTCCGTTTTATTTGCATTTTCAGTTTATTTCAAAGTTAAAACAGGGTTTTTAACCTTTGACTTTAGCCTTTTCCTTTATATTCCACCCTGTGTTGTGTTTTATTGTCGTGTATTGCGTTTCTTTTCTTTTGAAAGTTTATTTTCATTTTAATGTGAAGCACTTTCAGCTGCAACCCTTGAAAGGTGCTAATAACATCATTATCACATTTATAATATACTATAAATGTAAAATAAAGTATTATATATTAACATACATATATGGGTGTGTTGTATCATAATTCTATTTTTTCACGACCTGGTTGGTTTTTATATTTTTTATAGAAGTTAATGCATAATCATTATTTGGTTTCACAGCATGCGGCATTAATATCGTAAGACTGCAATAAATGTATGCAAACACTGACAATGTTATACTATAACACATGTATAATATACTATAAATGTGAAATAAAGTAAGTATTATATAATATATGTGTGTGTATAGTGGTAATTAGTCACATTTTAGTTATTATTTCCTTTATTTTTTTTACATTATACAGCATAAATGAGATATATATATATATATAATATATATATAAAGTAGTGTAAATGTAAAATTCTATCATTCTTATGATAAAATATATAAAAAAACAACAACAGGTCATTTAAATTTCCGTCAAAGTCCAGTAGAATCGTCGTCATTTCTCATTTTCCTCAACGTCCCAGTAAAGACGTTTAAAACAACTGCACAAACAGATAAAGAATCATCACTAAATCAAACTTTTAGACCTGCGTCAGCGTCTCAAACTGGCCGTCGAGCGTTCAGTGACCTCTGATGTAGGCGGTCACATCACTCACCATTAACCCCACACACACACACACTGAGGCGGACACCTCTCCATCACTCACACGCCGCTCATGATGATGGAGAGCCGGTGTTTCCCGTTTAATGACAGCAAAACACTCACCCACTCTGTCTCTCTCTGTCAGCACTGCTGCGTCTGTGTGTGTGTGTGCTTTATTAATTCCTTCATTGCCTAATGTTGTGCAGCTGGGGGAGAAGGAGGGATGAGGGAAGTGTGGACGTGTGTTAAAAGAAAGGAGAGAGATAATGGATCAGACAAAAAGAGACGAATGGCGCGTCCAGAGTGGATGAGCGGTTGAGGTAAACGTTGTTTAATCACCGCAGACGCACACAACACAAACTCAAAGTCTGAAATGATTAGTCATTAGCCAACGAACCCACCGGCCGACGGACAGGCAGCGATAAATCTAACAAAGCTCTCATCAGCGTCTTACAGGAAACACACGCAGCAAACGCTGAGTGATTCTTTTCTGGGATCGTGGACAGACAACAGCGGCGTGTGTGTGTGTGTGTGAGTGAGTGCTTCAACTTTTTACCCCCCACTATTTAGCAACTTTTTCAAGAATAATAATATAAAGTAAAAAATACGTGAGAACGTGTGAATGTGTGACGAGACGCAGCCAATGTCCAACTTGGCTGGAAAACACTTCCTGTAGAACACGAGCACGTTACACTGTCACCTTCCATCTGCTGTGCTGTTTCTCCTGTTCGCTGCTGCGACAGAGCGAGCGGAGCCGAGCGGAGCCGAGCGGCGGCGGCGGCGAAACGAGCGTTTCACAAGAAGGCGAACATGTGACACCGATGCCAAAAAAACCCAAAAAAAAACAATCATCTGAAGCAGAAGCAGGCCAAATTTAGACTCTTACAGCGTGTGTGTGTGTGTGTGTATGTGTGTGTGTGTGTGTGTATGTGTGTGTGTGTGTGTGTGTGTGTCCAACCTCACACACTTAAGACATCTAGTTCACTCTATTGTCCTGTCTGACTAGACAGGGTTTCCTAGGTGACAAAAGCAGGGGCCTGGTCCCAGCGGCCCAGCCCCGCGGAGCTGCTGCAATGTTAACACACACACACACACACTCACAAACATACACACACACTGTAAGATGTACAGGAGCTCAGTGTCCTGTAGAGGCAGCCAGACAAACACACACAAACACGTTAGTGCAGCATTCATAGTGAGGACACTTCACAGACAAAAGCACCTTACCCTAAAACCAGCTCCTAAAGTCCCTTTAAAAATGTGAGGAGCAGCCAGAATGTCCTCACGTCCTGTGGTTTATACGTTTTGTTTTTGGTCGTCACAAAGGACGAGACACATGATGTCCAATAAAGGACAATCTTGACGCTTCAGCAAACCAAAACATTTTGCTACAGATGGAGGACGGTCCTCTTCTACTCCCTTTGACTTTGGTGTGGAAGAACTTGGTGTGGACAGAGCCCTGACCTCATCAGAACCCCATGATGGAGCGCCTTTGGGATGAGCTTGAAGTCAGGACCTTCTCGTCCAACATCAGCGTCTCTGACCTCATAAAATAATGCTCTACAGAATGAATGAATGAATGAATGGACACAAATTCACCATAGAGACACTATGGTCTTCCAAGATTAGATTAGAAGAGCAACAAATCTACTTTCCTCCAACAAAATCTAATCTCTCTCCAACAAAAGTTGATCCTGATGTGTTCAGGTGTCGCCGACACACTACACACACACCTCAGCTCACTGATCACCAACTCATCGTGAAAAAATCACACAGATTTGTCAAAAACTGTAGACAGGAAGTTGCAAACAGAACAAACTTACAGATGGAAAATAAATCCCTAAAATAAGACACTGCACGCCTGTGTGAAGTGAGGACGGTGCATTCAAAGAACAGCCTAGAAGTACAGTTTTAAAAACAACAAAGACTGGTGCCGTATAATGGTGCGAGGACACAGTGGAGAGGAGGATTCTCTCCACGTGCTTCCTCTCCTGATCTTTCCTCCTCATTCCTTCTCCGTCCTCCTTTTCTTCTTTTGTTTTTAATTTGAACACAAGCCGGGAACTGACGCTGCGTGAACAGAGGCAGGTAAAAGGCCAGAGAGACCGACCACGTACGGAGAGAGAGAGAGAGAGAGAGGAATGAAAAGACCGAGGAGGAACAGAGAGGAGAAATCCTAATGACTGCCCTCCTCCCCACCTACACACACACACACACACGCTCGCTCCCTTAAAACAAGGAAAATAAATAAATGAAAAAGTGCAGAAATGGAAGGATGTGGGCAGAGGTGCGGCGCTGAGTCGGAGCCAGAGAACAGAGGAGGAGTGACGGGTGAGAAGGTGGAGGTGCAGACGTTAATCTGTGTTTAACAACGGCGAGGGCGGAGGAGAAGGAACGTGCAGGGAGGAAGAGGAGGAGAGGAGGAAGAAGAAACATTAAAGACTAGTTATGTTTAATATAAAATAATAAAGAGAAGGATCGGATTTAAGCGGAGAAGAAAGAGGGAATCGTTGACCGTAACCACAGCGTCACTGAAACGAGACGCTAGGAAAGTTGAGACGGAAAACTAGCAAGTACTCAACCTTTCCAATACAATCCAACTTTATTTATAAAGAACATTTAAGACGTGACAAATAAAAACGTATGAACAATAAAAGACAGTAAAACTGAGTTAAAAGCCGGACTTAAAAACAGGAAGTGAGGCGGCGTTCCCTCTTCGTCTTAGCAACGACTAACGGTGACTGATCTGACATTTAAAAACAAATAAGAGAATTTTAAAATCAATCCAGGAGCCAGTGAAGTGTCTGTTTCGTTTGTTTGGTACAAGTTCAAAGCCGAGCGGCGACTGCGGTCGAGCGAGCGTCTCGTATGTCGAGGTCCAAAGTGTCGTCACGAGCGCGACGTCCGACACAAGAATCAAAGAACTAAAAAGAGTTGAAAATCCCTGAAAATCAGCGGATTCTAATGACTCGGTAACAGTCACTCGTCGCGGCCGTTACTATGACGACTCCGCCCACGCTGAGGAGGAACCAGACCAAGTCGCGTGGAGCCGTGCTGGAACTGGACCTCTCTTACTTCCTCTGCAGTGACCTTACGCACGGTCAGGACTTTATGTGTGAATATAAACACACACACACACACACTCTAGTACAAAGGTGTGGAGGTGATTCCAGTTCAAACACAAAGCTTCTTACTCCGAGCAGAGAAGGTGTAAATGTGAGCGTAATGGGAAAGACGAGAGGAGGCCGGCGTACGGAGAGAAGAATGAAACCATCATTTAACAAGAGGATGGATGGAGGGAGGGCGGGAGGGAGGGAGCGCCAAAGGGGGGCCTGATGAAGGGGCGATGCGGGGGGCCGAGATCTAAGCCGTACCACTCCTCCCAACACTCCTACCTAGGAAAAGAGGGATTTGCTCTCCCTAGGAGGGACGGAGTGATGGAGGGAGGCGGGGGAGGAGAGATGAGGGGAACAGGAGGACCACTGAGAGGAAGGAGGGGGCCGGGTTATGGAGGGGGGAGGGAGGGAGGGAGGACTGAGGATAAAGGCAAAAAAAAAAAACAGATCAAGAGGGAAAAAGGAGGAAGATTTATCATAAAAATCATTCCGCGTGGGAGAAAGAAAGAAAGAAAAAGAAGAAGAACGCTCCATGCTCAGCCGGTTACTGAAGCTCAGGGGAGGGTTTTTTTTAATGTGGAGACGCAGTGGAGCGTCGTTTTCAAAGCAGACAAAGGTCTCTCACTCTCTCACTCACACAAAGCAAAATAATATCAATCACCTTCTCCAATATTTCACCTCATGTCTGACTTTGACTCTGTTAAAAAACCTTCATGGACTTTTCTTTACATTTCAACCTCTGAGAAGCACTGAACCCTCGCCCTCACGCATGTCCACATGTGGGTGTGACCACGGTGTGACCACAATGGCCAGTGTGTGGCGCTAGAGAGAGAGAGAGCGGCCAACAATCATACAGCAAATGTAAATGAAACATTTGATACTAACAATGGTATCAGCGTCGACTGATTGGCCCTAAAAGTGTGCTATTCCAAATTGGCCCCAAAAGTGTGCTATTCCAAATTGGCCGTAAAAGTGTGCTATTCCAAATTGGCCCCAAAAATGTGCTATTCCTAAAAGTGTGCTATTCCAAATTGGCCCGAAAAGTGTGCTATTCCTAAAAGTGTGCTATTCCAAATTGGCCCTAAAAGTGTGCTATTCCAAATTGGTCCTAAATGTGTGCTAATCCCAAAAGTGTGCTATTCCAAATTGGCCCGAAAAGTGTGCTATTCCTAAAAGTGTGCTATTCCAAATTTGCCCTAAAAGTGTGCTATTCCTAAAAGTGTCCTATTCCAAATTGGCCCGAAAAGTGTGCTATTCCTAAATGTGTGCTATTCCAAATTGGCCCTAAAAGTGTGCTATTCCAAATTGGCCCTAAATGTGTGCTAATCCTAAAAGTGTGCTATTCCAAATTGGCCCGAAAAGTGTGCTATTCCTAAAAGTGTGCTATTCCAAATTGGCCCTAAAAGTGTGCTATTCCAAATTGGCCCTAAATGTGTGCTAATCCTAAAAGTATGCTATTCCAAATTGGCCCTAATGTGTGCTATTCCTGCAAATAGAGCATTTGGCAAACTACCATGGTTGCCGCGGTAACCAGCATAGATATCAAAGGCAGGTGAGGGTGGAGTCTGTCTGTCTGGGAGGAAGCCTGCTGTTGCTGCTGCGTGGCTAGTGGGAGCACAACATGTGAAAATGTGTTTTTTAACGATAATTCCTGCAGATTTTATTGGATCGCCCGAAAACTGGGGTCGGATCATAGATCGCACACAGGTCCTGAGTTTCTGTGCATGTAAAGGGCCTTAAAAGTTCACTTAAAAAGTATGTGAAATCTTTTTTGTTTAGGTTACACTGCAAAAAATTAAAATCTGTACTAGTGTAATTGTAAAACTTGAATTCAGTGTTTTTATCTAATCACGCCATCTTTAAGGAATAATTTGACTTAACAAGTAACAAGTGCCATTTTCTTGCTGCACTGGCAGATCATTTAGCTTGAAATAAGTAATTTTCCCCTAATACTGGTTATATTTTCTTGTATTTAGAGGCATTTTTGCAGTGTTAAAGTTACAGAAATTGTGTATTGTGTTCAAATATCTTGTTCACTGTAGTTAATTCATTCAAACTTCAGTGAACAAGATGAGTAAAATTGTCTTTGTACAGAATTTTAACTCTGAATTTCTATTCCAACCGCTTTCTTTTTTACAGTGTCATTCTGAATCCTCAGTGTTTTCTACAGGTTTCTATGAACATTTAAGTGTCACATGACTCACATTATTCAAACACACTGTTGTTGTGTCCTCTTGTGTGTGTGTGTGTGTACAGTACAGCACACATACGTACATTTGTACGGGGTCAAAATAAAACCTGACTCCAGCCCAGAGAAAGCCACGCCTACTTTGTCTCCTTTGTCACAGACTATAGAAAATGTGTGGACACGAGCCCAGGGGGATGATGGGAAAATATGATGAGAGGGGCAGCTGGTGGTGACATGACTCCTCTGGTGAACTCCCGTCACCTCCTCCCTCCTCCCTCCTCCCTCTCGTCTCCCTCCCTTACACTCTTAATCACTGCGTGCTAACTTTTCCTCCTGCCAGTTTACTACAAATCTTCAATCTCTTTAAGTTTTGAAGAGATATATATACATACATACATATGTGTATATATATATATATATATATATATATATATACACATATGTATATATACCTGACCTTTGACCCCATCATTCCTTGGGACAATTTACATATGTTTTCCCAAACAGCTGTACTAACAGAATTTAGGGGTTTAATAAGAAATTATATAAAGCAGCCCCCCCCCCCACACACACACACACATTATTCCACATTACTCCTTTTTTATTATTATTTTTGTATTTATTTATTTTTTAAAGTGAACTGCTGTTGAAGTGCATTCTGGGAGATTCCAGGCTCCTTTATAATCTACCAGCAGGCTTTCACAGCTGCCTGTCAGCTACCCGACACACACACACACACACACACAGAGAGAAGATGCCAAGTGGCACTGTGAAAGGACACTATGTGTGTGTGTGTGTGTGTGTGTGTGTGTGCAGAGTCATGCTACAACAACACACAAACAACAAAAACACACAAAATCATGTCCCTCCTGCTACTTTTTTTCCCCCTTCACAAACATACAGTAAGTCCTTTTTTTCCCTTTTTCAAAAACCTCTGGAGCATCTCTCTCCCTCCCTCCCTCTCTCTCTCTCTCTCTCTCCCTCTCTCTCTCTCTCTCTCTCCCTCCCTCTCTCTCTCTCTCTCTCTGCTGTCGTCGTTTCTTCCCCAACTCAAAACTCAATTAGTAAATTAGTTCCAGCTCGCTAAGCGATAAACAGCAGCCTGGGAGTGAATAAACACACACTCCACACTCCATTAGGGCTCCGAACGCACCAAACAACCTAAAAACCCTCGGTACGCAGGTGTGTGTCTGTGTGTGTGTGTGTGTGTGTGTGTGCGCACTCCCAGAGTACTTCATTTATCCACACACAGAGGAGAATCTTTCATTTCTTTTTTAAATAAAAGCATTTAAATCTACATTTAACAAACAAACAAAGGGTAAGAGGAGACGTCCACACACACACACACACACACACACACACACACACGCACACACACAGTGTGTCTCTCTGCGTCAAAACAATAACAAAAGAGCAGAGAGTTTGATGGAGTCAGCGTGGCAGCGCGGGATCCTGGGAAATGTTGTTCTTTTGGTTTAAAGCTCTCTCTCCCGGGAAGAGAGAGGGTTTTTGTGCGCTCTGTTTGTGTTTGTGACAAATAATAACACAATAATGTGAAATAAAACACAAAAGGCCACAAACTCGTGTTTCCTTCATCACGCTGATGTTTCATGACGGGACTCTTTCTCCCTGGAAACGGATGACGTCGTTAAAAGGCAACAAATATTTAAAAAAAATGTATGTATTTACACTGAAGAGTGTTGGAAACACAAACTTTATATAACATTAATTTAGTTAAAGCAACAATGTTGCACATTATAGCATGAAATAAGGGACCAAAAACCATGAGTTTTCATGTGTGTGTGTGTGTGTGATGACCGTGGGTAAAGCACTTAAGCTGCTGTAATTAGCCTGATCGCCGCGGCGACAGAAGATGCCGTCTTTCATCCGTTCACTTCAGAAAGCGACATGACACACACACACACACACACACACTGAGGTTTGCCCAGCTGTTCTTCTCAGGACACTGCACTGTCTTCCATTCCCTTGCACAACACAGACAAACCCTAATCTTCACCATAACCACAATCTTAAAATCTTAGCCCTAAACTTAACTGGATCTTCAGAAATGAGATTAGGCCTCATTAGGACCAGGTTTTGTTCTCCATGAGGACTACTGGTCCTGACAAAGTCAATGTTTATGATAGAAAAATGTCATTTTACAGCAAAAGAAACTGGTCGGAACAGTGGATTCCCTGCGATCGGGTTAGTGATCGATTAACCGCCGCAGGCCGACAGCACACGGATGACGTGGACGAGATTACAGACAAACAGGTGGACACATAAGTGCTGCAGCAGATTAGAGAGACACAGAAAGACAGAATGAGACAGAGACGCAGTGGAGCTGAGCCAGAGCTGAACAAAGAACTACAGTAACAGTCCGCTGGCCTTACAGCTGCTCTCTGCACACACTCTCCCCGGGCTCCGGCTCTGGGAGTGTTATAATGTGTGTGTGTGTGTGTGTGTGTGTGTGTGTCCATAGGTGTCCACCCTTTCAGCTGTTGGACTGCCAACTCGTAAACCCCCCAACCCCCCAGCTCCTCCTGCAGTGAGGAGGGACAGAGGAGTGCAGGAGCTCACAGGAGGAGACATGAGCGAAGTGAAGTACTTACAGTGTATTAATCTGTAAGGTTATGTCACATATGTTACAGTATGTCCTCTAATCTGGGATTTGAGAAGAAGAGCTGTAACAATGAATCAAAGTTAACTATTTTGCACATCAATTTGACTGTTTTTGCAACAATTACACCTCAGTTTCTGCTCAGATACTTAAATGTGAACATGTTCATGGTTTCTTTGCTCCTGACGACAAAGAAATCATTCAAACTGATTAATTTTGGTCTGTGGAACAAAATGAGACTTTAAAAAACCTCTGAAAAAAACTTTGTGGACCAACTGATCGATTAATCACGGGAAATGATCACAAATGAGTTGCAGCGCTATAATAAAACACAACAGTATCTTATAGTTTTAGTTGAGACGTCCCAGATTAGTGAATTAAAACAAGAATCCGCCCTAATCTACATCTGCATAGATGCTTAATCATCCAGGAAGAGCCAGAGTAGTTTTCTTGCAGTTGTTTCACTGAAACCTCTTGGACTAGAGGCGAAACGTCTTCAAGGAAAGACGTTGTTGGACAACTCATCATAAAAAGTTAAAAATGTCCTTTCTTGACAGCTACTGTGTCGTTTGAGGGGAAGAAAGAGAGAGAGAGGGGGAAAAAATACCACAACTGTCAAAAAATCTAATCATCTTACCAACAAATTCATTCCATTAATCAGCAACTACAGCATCTCAGCCACACACACACACACACACACACACACGCGTGCACACACACACACACGCGTGCACACACACACGTGCAGAGGAACCTCCCGCTGTTGTAATTAATGGTGTCCTTGACAATGAGATAGACCGCGTTCACACTCTCTTAGACCTTTGAACATCAGCACTCCTGTTCAATCACACCCAGCGAAAAGCTCCTCCTCCTCCACCACCTCCACGCTTTCATGGTCCATCTGGTGACACACACACACACACACACACACACACACACAGCAGGATCTTTCCACACCTGGTGTTTTCTCCACTGGACTCACGTTGTCGTTCTCGCTGTTTGACGGCGAGGTCGCTAATATCCGATCAAAAATAGATCATTACGAGAAACACAAACAGACACACACTCGTGATGTAACACAGCAGAAATACTTCACGTGTCTGTACTTTAAAATCAGAAGAAGAAGTAGAAGAGTTGGTATTATGGTCTGTATTTATATAGAGCTTTTCTGGTTTAGATTTGTTCCTCATTCACAAGCTGCAACATGGGGTGAAGTGTCTTTGTTCAAGGACACACATAGACATTTAGCAGAGCCGGGAACTGAACCCGCAGCTTTCCAGTTGAAAGACAACTCACCCTACCACTGGGCCACCATGGCTCAATCCTAACGCAATCATTATTTCTTACACTTTTACTTCTAAAGTACATTTTATATCAGAAACTTACACTTTGATACTTCAGTACAATAAATGTCATATACTTTTACTGAAGTAATATTATAAAAAAAGTGACTTCAACTTCTACTAAAGTGAAACATGACATCACAGACTTTTTCTACCATGTATTAACTATAAAATATGTCGTTAAATTCTGTTTTTCTCAGAAAAAATAATCAGACTCCCAAACTCATCATCCAGGCATGTTGTATCGACTTTGAGAGAGTGGGAGTGAACATGTTTACATGTGCAGGACAGTACAAGTCCTGTTTTCTAACTGTGTGTAAATGCACCGATTGTCCCTTTACGGCTATGAAATCTTTTTTACATATTTATTTTTCTACATATTCTTTCTCTCACAGAAATCCAGTGAACGTGTTGTTTTCCACACACACACTGAGTGTATTTGTGTTACAGGCTGTGTTAAAGCTCAGTGCTACTGCAGCGCATTGGGACCGCTGTGTGTACTCAATCTGTATGCATGGGGTGTGTGAGTGTGTGTGTGTGTGTGTCTGTGTGTGTGTGTATGTGCGACAGACAGAGAAAATGAGAGAGAGAGAGAGGTGGTGAGTTGTGTGTCTGGAGTGTGCATCTGCATCTTTGTGTGCTTGTGTATGTACATGTGTATGGTCCAGGTGCTGGGACCTGTGTGTGTCCCTGGGCAGGGACTGCAGGGGTCCCTGGACTCTCCTCTGCTTCCTGCTAACGAGACACACACACACACACACACACACCACATCGATCAGGGTGAGGATGAGGGGAGCTCTGCGCCCCGCCGGCCAGCCGCTAAGGACCCAGCGCCTGAGGGCACATTGCCCCGCCCCCCCACCTCGCCCTGAAGCCCCGTCCCCCCCTCTCTAATCACCACCCCCCACACACACACACACACACACTCACCCCGCCACACAAATACATACATGCAAACACACGCACATCTCTCATCTGAATTCAGCCCCAGAGTCTGGCTTCACGCTGCTTCAGGGCCTGCGTTCTGCTGCTGGACTGTGAACAGTTTACCATAGCAACACCTGAGCATGAACCTCGTATCATAGCAACACCTGGCGATGAACGGGGCACTGTAGACACAAGTGGTTGTGAACAACAGCGTGCCGTGACAACAAAAGTGAGGACGGAGAGCGCGAGAATGTGACGGGAAACAAGTTTACCATAGCAACAACTGAGGGTAAACAAGTTTACCATGGCAACAACTGAGGGTAAACAAGTTTACCATGGCAACAACTGAGGGTAAACAAGTTTACCAAAGCAACAACTGATGGTAAACAAGTTTACCAAAGCAACAACTGATGGTAAACAAGTTTACCATAGCAACGGCTAACTTTGTCATAGCAGCAACTGATGGTAAATAAGTGTACCATAGCAATAGCTAACTTTACCATAGCAGCAACTGATGGTAAACAAGTGTACCATAGCAACGGCTAACTTTACCATAGCAGCAACTGATGTTAAATAAGTGTACCATAGCAACAGCTAACTTTACCATAGCAGCAACTGATGGTAAACAAGTGTACCATAGCAACTGCTAACTTTACCATAGCCACAACTGATGGTAAACAAGTGTACCATAGCAACGGCTAACTTTACCATAGCACCAACTGATGTTTAACAACAGTGTGCCATAGCAACATCTACAGATGGAGAGTGCACCATAATGTAAACAAGTATACCACAGCAACATTATTGACAAACAAAAGCTATAACCATAGCGACAACTGATGCTGATCAAGAGTTTACTGTAGCAACAGCAAAAAATGGAGGGTGTAGTTGTTGTTACGGTAAACACGTTTACCCGTTAACAACGAACGGTGACAGGAAACAGTTAACCATCACAACAGATGATGCTAATCGAGAGTTCACCATAGAAACAAATGATAGTAAACAACGCCGATGATCAGGCCAAAAGAGAGCGAATAAGATTCCAGGAGGTGGCAGTATTTCGACACTGTAGCTGCTGCTGTTAAGAACGCTAGCTGTACCCAATGATAAACGACGTATCCATATAATGATGAACATCATGTCGCCATAGCAACACTGCTATAACCACAACACCCATGTTCCTCACCCCTTAACCTCAACAAGCACAACAATCATAATTTATAATCAATGACGATTACGGCGCCAGAGTGATGAATGTGACTAATAACAAACAAACATCCATCAGTGTGTGTGTGTGTGTGTGTGTGTGTGTGTGTGTGTGTGTCAACAGGTCCAGTAAAAGTGTGGGCTGATGTTCCAGCAGGTTTTATGTATTCTGTAATTAACACTGATCTCATATTTACTTCCTCTTACAGAGACGATATGATTGGACTATAGGGACACCACACACACACACACACACACACACACACACACACGAGGCAGCACCATTAAAAACCATTAGCAGACAACATTAAGCAGCTAACGGCTACAACATCATCTGCCTGTTAAACTTCATTATCGTAGGAGAAAATGTTCTCAGCTATTACACGTTAAACATCATTTCTCTTTGGCTTCAGTAAAATAATGACAGAAAAAATGGGAAATAAATGATGTCATATGAAACATGTTTTCCTAAATTCTGTTTTTAGCCGTAAATTAATATTCTATAATAATTCTAATTAAGATGGGGTTTTTTTTTCTGATTAAAACCTTTAGATCAAACTTTTGGAAAGTGCCATTTCCTGTATCCCTGTACAAATCTTGCGAGATTATCACAATCCCACGAGACTTGACTGCAGATGTGTTCAAATCTGCAGTCTGAATTCTGCCTTTTTTATCAGAATTCTGAGATTAAAATCAGAACTCTGAGATTAAATTCAGAATTCTGAGATTAACAAAATACTTCTTTGATTAAAGTCAGAATTCTGACTTTTTTTAATCAGAATTTTGAGATTAGTCCAAATTCTGAGATTTAAATATGAAGAAAAAAATCCGAACTCTGAGATTAAAGTCAGAATTCTGAGATTAAAGTCAGAATTTTGCCTTTTGTTTTCTCAGAATTCTGTTTTAAATCCTAAAACAGAATCAGAATACTAATACTTAATACTCCTCCATAGTACCAGGTCTGCAGCATCAGTTCTGAGAAAACCTTTCATAAACAAGTAAATTGCTATATAAACTGATTATATATTAATATTTAATATTTCCAGACAAATCAATACTGAACTGAATCAAATTGAATCAGGAAATCAGCATCAACGCCCAGCGCTAAATTAAAGTTGTTTTTCTCTCCCTTGTTTTCTCTGTGTGTGTGTGTGTGTGTGTGTGTGTAAAAACCCTGACTCTGCTGCAGAGACAGTTCAGGGATTAAAGATACTGTACATATTTAAGATTAGATGTTAAATGTGGTATTTTTAGAAACGACAATAAAAGACCCGGCACACGGAGGCAGGAGGAAAAAAAGTGCTGAGCAGTGTTCACGAGCGAGCATGTGCGTGAAAACGAGACGAGAGAGTGTGAGGAAGAGGGAGGAAGAGGGAGGTAACAAAAGGCCAGCAGCTTCTTCTTCTTCTGTGTGTGTGTGTGTGTGTGTGTGTGTGTGTGTAGCTGCATGTTTGTGCATGAATAATTCAGGTCCATGGAGAGGGCAGCCTGCTGTGTTAATGAGGACGACACGCATTGATACCAAATATTGCTGGTGGGGAAGCTATCGATCCGACAGCCATTTGTCCAGATTTTTAGTCAGCAAGCCACGTGCACACACGCGTGCGCACACACACACACACACACACACACACACGCAGCAGTGCACAGGCTAACGAGAAGGCAAAAGTGATTAAAATGACAATGTGACAATTCAATCGCGAGGACAAGTGAAAGTGAACTCCACGTGAGTTTAAACCGACAACAAAAGTCTGAATCCTCATTAAAACTCTCGCCACACTGTTGCTAATGATGATAATGATCGTCTTCAGTGCGCGTCACGATTAAAGTGTTATTTTTATGCCTCCTTTTGTCAGTTTTTATCTCTGTAACTTTGTCCTTCTTTGAGCTACAGATTGAGACGATTCATCCACATTATTTTGTAAGATTTTAGTAAGAATCTGCACTGATGATGTCACAAGAAATGATGAAGACGTTTTAAACTGGAGTGAATTTGTGAAATTAGTAAATTATGTAACAGTTCAACGTTCGCTTGGCTTCTTTTTCTGTACTTTTCAGTGCGGTGTATATACTACTGTATATTCACATCTCATGATGAGATTTCACAGAATTTCAAAGTATATATACTTTGATATATATATATATCATTTAATGTTAATAATGGATAATTAAAACCAAATAAAAACAGTGTTAGCTAATATATGATGGACTGATCTTGTTGGTTACTTGTTTTTAGGGACGAAATTAAAGATTTATTTACATTATTGATTGATTTGAGTTGGTTGGGCCGTAAAATGTACGGAAATGTTAATTTTTTTTCCCCCAAACCTTAATACAACAATGTTCTTAAATGTGACCAAAACAAAAATGATGCAGTTTTAACGATGTTTCCCAAAGAACCGGGAATATATTCACATTTAAGAAGGTGAAAAAGTCATGAAACCTATATGGATTAATGTATATATGTATATATATATACATATATACATACAGTACGTATGTATGCTGTTATGTAACCCTGTTTGACCTTGTCACCGTGTCGTGCGCTCTCTGACGCTGTCGCTGGTCAGTTTGACCCACTTGTGAAAACAACAAGGCAGTTTTTACACAGAGGAGACAAAAGCCTTTTTTTAGTACAGTTTACACACACACACACACACACACACACACACACACACACACACACACACACACACACACACCCTCTCTTTTCTCTCTATTCCAGTGCCACACACTGTCAGATATTCCAGGTTAGGGAGAACACAAGGGAAATTACACCTCTACCTAAGCCCGCGAGCCTCTAGCGATACTCTGTGTGTGTGTGTGTGTGTGTGTGTCCAGGGAATCTCCAGCGGTACAAACTGTGACCGTCGGGGAAGTGGACAGACAATGAAGAGAGGGGGATGATGATGATGATGATGATGATGATGATGAAGGGCAGTGTGGATTAAAGGAGGAGAGGAAGAGGACAGAGGACGACGTGCATCTCGTTATTTCACGTCTCTGGTCAAACGTGCCTGGACTGTCAGAAAACTCAAGGATTCAAGGATTCAAGGAGTCAAGGTGCGGAGAAAGCGCAATAAATAAATAAATAAATAAATAGATAGAATAAGAAAGAAGAAAAAGACACAAAAGATTTATGACGAGTTTAAACGTCATCAAGTGAAAGTATGGACTGTTGTTTGTTTATTTCAATTTATTAGACGGCAAACAAGTGGAGAAATGCAGGAAGGCATGTAAATCCCTATAATTTAACATGCTTTAACATGTGTGAAAGCAGCACTTTGTAAAAGTGGTTTTTTTTCTTTTTAAATTGAAATAACATGTTAAAACCTTAAAAAGCCTCAGCACCCGTCTCAAAAATGTCTCCGTCAAAGGAGGAGAATTTGAAGACAGATCCGAGTTTGACAGTTTTCACCCTCCATTATTGTTGCCTTGTTGGTCATTTCTCCTCTCACACTTTTCAGTTTTAGCCTCTGCCTGTTTTTTTTACGTGGATCAGAGCGTCAACTAACGATTTCTTTCATAATCTGTTGATCATTTTCTTTATTTACCAGTTATTCGACCTCTAAATTATCAGAGAATAGTCGCTCAGTGTTTCCCAAACCTCAAAATGATGATGATGATGCAAAGAAACCTGGAAAATATTCACTTTTTTTTTAAGAAGCTGGAAAATGAGAAAACACATTTTAATCAACCTAAAGACGCCAATTAATGGAGTAATCAACTAATAATCAATAAAATGATACACAATGAGTGGCTGTGTGGGAAACTTCTTCACAACAGTTGCGCTACAAAATTCTTATATTTATTTTATGGTGTTATTATATTTGGAAGAAACTCTCACTTATTCTTATTCTTATGGTAATGGTATGCGGCCACAATGGTGTGAAATGTTTGACAGCCATCTTTGTACAATGAAGAAAGAAAGAAAGAAAGAAAGAAAGAAAGAAAGAAAGAAAGAAAGAAAGAAAGAAAGAAAGAAAGGTAAAAAATAAGGTGAATGCAGCAAAAAAAAAAAGAAGTGTAATCAACAGACTGAAGTGTTTCCGAGCTGCAGCGACACGCGGCGACTCAGCGCTCGTCACCTGATTTAGCGGCCGTCCGTGTCACTGATGCAGGTGCTTTATTCTGCGCTCCCCGCCGCTCTAAAAGCACGGATTGAAAATAGAGTGGTGGGCGGCGTCTGCAGAACCTTTTCCACCCCACAAAGCGCGGCGGCTGCTTTTTCCCCGCGCTCGGCGGCACGTCTGACACAAAGTGGCGCAGCGGCAGACGCGGGGCGACCACTACACTCACACTACACTCACACACACACCAACGCACACTGAATGCCAATCATACTTTCCAGCACACACACACACACTTACAGTACACACAATTACTGCCAATCACTGTACACTCACTCATTCACTCACTCTCTGTGTGTCTCTTTCTGTCACACACTCACACGTTCACCCACCGCAGGGCAGCAGCAGCAGCAGCAGCAGCAGCAGCAGTAACAGCAGCAGCAGCAGCAGCAGCAGCAGCAGCAGCAGCAGCAGCGCTGCGACCTCAGCCTCTCCTTCACCTGCACAGCCCAGTAATTACAATGTGAAACCCCACAGACTGAAAAGGGGGGAGAAATGTGTCCATTTACACTCAAAATACCCCAAGAAAGACTTGAACTTGAATTAGCGATAGCGACGTCCGTGGAAACTACGGTGGCCTGTGCACAAGTGAAAACATGTTCTTGTGACGTGACATGCTTTTTAAATTGACGATTTTGACAATAAAAAGGACAAAAATTAAGAACATGTGCATCTACAGACACAGAACAATAAGATGCACATGTATATATACATATATAGATACATATATATGTATATATACATACATATATATATATATATATATATATATATATACAGTATGTGCTCTTTCTATAGGCATTAATTCATTTTCACCAACTATATAAACACATCTGAGCAAAAAAGCACTGGAGCAATGGAATTTGTGAAACTTGGAAACAGGTCACTCATTTTTATCAACAAAAAGAAAAGAGAAACGCTCTAATTTTGTGACTTCTGCACAAGACAATTGTGTAATCATTGGTAAATGTTTGCAACGTGTGAACCTTTACGATGCAAAAGTGCAGAAATGCACCAATAAAAAGACAAACATTGAGAATAATTGTCCACACAAGAATTACTTGCAGGAATAAAAAGATAATTCATGTGATTAAATTGCTTACATCATATAAAATGTGCCTAAATAACCTTTATAAGGAAGATTTTCTCTCTCTTTTTTAAGGAATATGTGCATCTGCAGCCTTATGTATATGTTGACGTGTATTATTGATGTTGATGTGTAAAAATTGGATTTAATTCACTTTCACTCATTTCTGATAAGTCAACTTTGACTAAATACTGTACTACTGTTGTCCTTTGTCCAAATGTCCAGCTACAGAAATATTCTTGAGTGTGTATCAAATAAAAGGCGTAAAAATGCTCCAAAAAACACACTCTGTTATATAAAATCTAAATATTAAAGTCCTTTACACGTCAACAGCGATGCGGATAAATGATGCTAAACTGTGTGAATTCTGACAAAGAATCGAGAAAAGAAAAAAAAAGCATCACGGGAAGAAAAACAAGTGAAGTCAGTTATTCTTCTTCATGAGAGAAAAAGCTGATTTAACTTCACTGGAAAAACTTTAGATTATGTTTAATTTTTGTCAATAAAACTTAATCCATTACTTAGTTAATCTGTCACTCTTGTGATAATGAATTAATCATTTGAAGTGTTTTTTCAATGATTGAAATCAAGTTTTCTGACTTTTCTGCTTATAAAACGTAAAATACATAAATCAACTGTTTTAAACATCAATTTGATCAGTTTGACTGTTTCTGTACTCATTATAACGAGTTTTCTGATTTTTAAGCTTCTTATTTTCTGGTTTCTTTGCTTCAAATAACAAAGACAACATTAAAAGTGGGTCATTTATGTTTGTGGACGTCACATTTTACATCAAGAAGACAAATATGAATGAAAATAACTGCTTAAGTCTCATATTCAGGGTTTTATTAACTCGCTGCCAGCGTCCGTCCTCTGTCTCCTCTCCTCCAACAAGGTTTTCTCTCTCTCTCCCTGACGGACGGACACAAGTGCTCTCTGCTGCCCACTTGCTGTCTGTCTGCAGTGTGATGGCTAAATTAGACCGGACACTGGTGTGAACGGTGGGAGAGACAGAGGAGGAGGAGGAGGAGGAGGAGGAGGAGGAGGAGGTGATGCTGCTGCATGTGTGTGTGTGTGTGTGTGTGAGACTCCAGGAGAGAGGAGCAGGGCAGTTGCATCTAGGACGCGCCCGACTCCTCAACTATGAAATAGAAAGAGAAAAAAAAAAAAACAACATCTGGATGGCATCCAAAGCTACCATGCATCAACACACACACACACACACACACACACACACACTAATGAAGCCCCGGTAGTGACGGGGAGCAGCAGGGAGCGGCGCGGATCGCCGAAGACAAGTGTGTGTGAGCTTTTCCTCACAGTGTGTGTGTGTGCGTGCGTGCGTGTGTGCGTCTCCGGCGGGATAATTATGGCGCTTCTCGGCAGCTGAGCGTGCCAGATGTAGTGGGAGAAGGAGGTGGAGGAGGTGGAGGAGGTGCGGCACAGAGCAGAGAGGGAGCCCAGCACCAGGAGCACTGCAGCAGGGAGCCAACTGAGTTTTATGTGAATACATTAGTGTGAATGTGTTGTGTAGCGTCACACACTGGTGTTTGTGTGTCCTTGTGTGAGCATGTACCTGGGAATGTGTGTGTGTGTGTGTGTGTGTGTGTGTGTGTGTCTGGCATGTCCAATTTTGTTTCTTGCCATCCACCATTAGCAGGTTGGCTCTGTCACAAATGAGTGTCTCTTATCCAGGAGAGAGAGAGAGAGAGAGGGAAGAATGAAAGGAGGCAGGGAACATGAGGTGAGGAAGAGGAGGTGAGCTGAGGAGACAAGGAGACTGAAAATGATATCCTGTATTCAATGACTTCAAAGGCGAGAGGAATTCTTCAACAGGAGTTTTTAGAGGTTAAATACAGTATCATGTAAAGTACAAAGACTTTTGTTTATGAATGTATTTATGTGTGTCTGCTCCCATCATATCTACGTGTGTTTATTAGTTTAAAGTTAAAGTTTGTAGAGTCTTCAGTGGCAGGATTTGTTTTCATTGTCAGGTCCATGAGTCAGAAGTGAACGTGGAAACATTCCCCGTGACTGTTAACACAAAAACTAAAGGAGCTGCTGTCACTGAACACTTTTAAAGAGCGTCAGAAACGTCTGTTTTTAACAATCATTAATGTCACTAAACTCACATTTAAGCACTTGTACTTTAATCTCGTTACCGTCTATTTATTTCTTACATTTATGAGGATTATGGTGCTGTTTTAATGTTAACGTTATCATCTGCATAGAAAAGAACAATAAGAAGAAGGACCAGTGTATCGTCTGCACAGAAAGGAACAATAAGAATAAGGAGCAGTGTATTGTCTGCATAGAAAAGAACAATAAGAAGGACCAGTGTATCGTCTGCATAGAAAGGAACAATAAGAAGAAGGAGCAGTGTATTGTCTGCATAGAAAATAACAATAAGAAGGAGGAGTGTATCGTCTGCATAGAAAAGAACAATAAGAAGGAGCAGTGTATTGTCTGCATAGAAAATAACAATAAGAAGGAGCAGTGTATCGTCTGCATAGAAAAGAACAATAAGAAGGACCAGTGTATCGTCTGCATAGAAAGGAACAATAAGAAGAAGGAGCAGTGTATTGTCTGCATAGAAAATAACAATAAGAAGGAGGAGTGTATCGTCTGCATAGAAAAGAACAATAAGAAGGAGGAGTGTATTGTCTGCATAGAAAATAACAATAAGAAGGAGGAGTGTATCGTCTGCATAGAAAATAACAATAAGAAGGAGGAGTGTATCGTCTGCATAGAAAAGAAGAATAAGAAGGAGCAGTGTATCGTCTGCATAGAAAAGAACAATAAGAAGAAGGAGCAGTGTATCGTCTGCATAGAAAAGAACAATAAGAAGAAGGAGCAGTGTATCATATGCATAGAAAAGAAGAATAAGAAGGAGCAGTGTATCGTCTGCATAGAAAGGAACAATAAGAAGAATGAGCAGTGTATCGTCTGCATAGAAATGAACAATAAGGAGGAGTGTATCATCTGCATAGAAAAGAACAATAAGAAGAAGGAGCAGTGTAGTGTCTACATAGAAAAGAACAATAAGAAGGAGGAGCAGTGTATCATCTGCATAGAAAAGAACAATAAGAAGAAGGAGTGTACCGTCTACATAGAAAATAACAATAAGTAGGAGCAGTGTATCGTCTGCATAGAAAAGAACAATAAGAAGGAGGAGCTGTGTATCATCTGCATAGAAAAGAACAATAAGAAGAAGGAGTGTACCGTCTACATAGAAAATAACAATAAGTAGGAGCAGTGTATCGTCTGCATAGAAAAGAACAATAAGAAGAAGGAGCAGTGTATTGTCTGCATAGAAAAGAACAATAATAAGGAGCAGTGAATCGTCTGCATAGAAAAGAACAATAAGAAGGAGGAGCAGTGTATCGCCTGCATAGAAAAGAACAATAAGAAGAAGGAGCAGTGTATCGTCTGCATAGAAAAGAACAATAAGAAGGAGGAGCAGTGTATCGTCTGCATAGAAAAGAACAATAAGAAGGAGGAGGAGTGTATCGTCTGCATAGAAAAGAACAATAAGAAGGAGGAGCAGTGTATCGTCTGTATAGAAAAGAACAATAAGAAGGAGGAGCAGTGTATTGTCTGTATAGAAAAGAACAATAAGAAGGAGGAGCAGTGTATCATCTGCATAGAAAAGAACAATAAGGAGGAGGAGCAGTGCATCGCCTGCATAGAAAAGAACAATAAGAAGGAGGAGCAGTGTATCGTCTGTATAGAAAAGAACAATAAGAAGGAGGAGCAGTGTATCGTCTGTATAGAAAAGAACAATAAGAAGGAGGAGCAGTGTTTCGTCTGCATAGAAAAGAACAATAAGAAGGAGGAGCAGTGTATCGTCTGTATAGAAAAGAACAATAAGAAGGAGGAGCAGTGTATCGTCTGCATAGAAAAGAACAATAAGAAGGAGGAGGAGGTGTGAACTCTGGACGTGGACGTTTAGACTCTTAAATGGACACATTCCTTCAATGGAGCGGCGCAGCTTGTAAAAAGGACAGTCGAGGGACGACTTTGTCTCAGCGATCTTTCAGCGCTGAAACAAAAACACTTTGCACAAAGACAGAAAGGTTGACATGTTGCCTTATTTCACACTGACGTCCACGAGTACAGATTGTTTTCTCGCCGATTGCCGATAAAGATTTGAAATGAGAGCGAACGGCTCACAGTTTCTCTGCAGGGAAAAGCGGAATATTGCATATTGTGTAAATGTACATACACTGCAGAGGAAAGCAATAAAGGGAAGATGGGGGGGGGGGGGGGCAACAGGGGATATGGAGGCCAGAAAGTGAGAGCTTTTCTCCTCCTTGTCTGGCTTTGTCACCTTGCTCACCCACGGGGGGGCAGAGCAAAGCACCTTGGGAAATTACTGAAACCAGAATGTATGGATTTACCCCGGCTGATGTGTGTGTGTGTGTGTGTGTACATGTGTCTGCCAGAAAGGCCTTTGTGCCGCAATAAAGAGAACAGCCTCGGTGACATTTGTTTAGAGAGAGAGAGATAAGTGCGTGCAACAGTGTATACACCGTCGTTTCAACCTTTTCCTCCCCCCCCCCTCCTCCCCCCTCGCTCCCGCCATCTTCTGTCTTCCACCGTGTAATTAAGAGCCAAAGAAAAAGCCCTTCAACCTCTCGCAGCGTGGCGTTTGCATCTCGCCGTCACGCTGTGCCGCCGCCGGTCTTTACACCGTTTTTTTTTCCATTTTCTCTCCAGGAAACGAAGCTCGACTGAAACACGATTATCCGGCTGAATCAAAGACGGGAGGAGAGCTTGTCATGAATCGGGCACTTGTGGACTCATTAGCACACATTAGCGTTACGTCTCCCCCACCCCTCCCTCCCTCCCCCTTTTTTTCTTTTATTTGGCCAAATAATTAATAAATTCATTATTAAATTCTCTTTTGCTCTCTTTCCCCAGCAGCAGCAACACATTTTGTAAAAGCCGTGTCTGACATGAATCATATTTTTGGGAATTAAAGTGTGGTTGGAAACAGGCCTGTGTACACAGAATCCATGCCAAACACATGATACTGTGTGTATTTAAAGCCAGGCCACAGTGACGCATTAATATTATCATTATTTTCTCAGCTTTTACTCGTAAATGGCAGAGTAGACGTCCGGGAGAAGGGAGAGCGGGGCGGGTGACAACATGGGCAACATGCAAACCCAACCAGGTGTTCTTTTGCAGGCGGTTAACCCTTTGCCGACAGGATTTGGCGTGGGTTCGGGTTAGGGTTAATGACGCCGCCTTTCACCCTATGTCAGCTGAGATTGACCCTCATGTGGTACAAGATGGATAAATGGATAGATACCGGAAAAGCAGAAAAATCGAGCCTTTTTGCGCTCATATACTTGTCATTACGGTAGAACCTCAGAACGACCGTCACAGACAAGATTCACCAGCAGCCTCAGTACCATAATCCCCAAATGGTTGAATAACTGCCCGATATGGATA